>NC_057809.1:573643584-573644152 GCF_018294505.1 Triticum aestivum | reverse complement strand
GATCGACGGCGCGGCGGATCTAGAGGACTAGGGGAGGATGGCGGGGCGGGGAAGAGAGAGAGAGAGGGAGGAGGAGCTTACCCTGTGGGCGACCATTCTGGCGAGCTCTTGAGACCAGAGTGCGGGGTGGCGAGCGCGGGGCGGCAAAGCGAGAGGCGAGGTTGGATACGTAGTGCTGGAGGAAGGAGGAGGCGGCGGCGAGGGGGTGGGAGGCGGGGAGGGGGAGGGGCACCGCTGAACTATATCGACGCCGCGGACGACGACGAGCACTCCCCTCCACCTCCGCCCCTGAAGCTCATCTCCATGCCTCCTCCCTGGTCACCGATGCCTTGCGCGCCGGAGATGGCTGCCGGCCTAGATGGCGGCGACGGAGAGGGAGTTCGGTGAGTGGGTGGGGAGAGGGAGTGGGTGGATCTGGCCGCCGGTTGAGGGGAGAGGTGGGGGAGCGGCAGCGGAGAAGGGGGATCCGACGGGTTGTGGCGCAGGTTGAGGTACGGGTGTAGGGTTAGGGAAGGGAGGTGGCTTGGGGGTGGTGATGCGGTGGGGAAGGAAGGGTCGGGGTGGCGAT